>NC_141163.1:1127500-1167500 GCF_053477565.2 Lygodium microphyllum | reverse complement strand
ATCAGAGGACCAAAAAGGAAGAGGATATGCGCTCCACAAATCCAAGTACAAGCTATTGATCCTCGCCATTCAAAAGCTCATCTCGATGCAAAGGAGCATCGAACGGAGTTTGCAAAATGAATAACTACACATTAGTCCACCATACATAATGCATTTTAATAAAAATAGTAACTACGGACAAGAAAGATGAGTGACTCACTATGCCGCCGCGTGCATACTGTGATGGACCACCCCTAGGCTCCAATCGTATCCTCGCTGCCTCCTGCTGCCTCCTCGCTATAGCCTTCTCCCCTGCCTCCAATTGTGCCCTTCTTGTCTCTCGCTCTGCTGTCACCAACGTCTTGGAGAATCTGTAGCCTTCTCCACGAGTCTCCACGTGAGGACTCCAGGTGTGCAGAGAGCACACGTCAATGCAAAGACTCCATTGAGTGATCCAGTGGTACGCAGGTCTAGCAGGGTGAGATACCCTGTTAACAAATTTGGTTTTGAAGGCTATGCAGCTCACCATTATGCTTATATGGTGAAAGTGATTGAGGATGTTGAGCCTACATATTTTGAGGAGGCTATTGGTCATGCTTTCTGGGATGCAGCAATGGATGAGGAGATGACTGCATTAGAGGCCAATAAGACTTGGGATCTAGTTTCATTGCTGAAGGGCAAGAAAGATTTTGGATGTAAGTGGGTTTATAATATTAAGCACAATGCAGATGGTTCTATTAGTAGGTACAAAGCTAGGTTGGTTGCAAAAGGCTATGCCCAGACATATGGCATAGATTATGAAGAAACCTTCAGTCCAGTTGCTAGGATGGCGATTGTTAGATGTGTTATTGCTTTGGCAGTAGCTAAAGGTTGGAGGTTGCAGCAAATGGATGTGAAGAATGCCTTCTTGCATGGTGATTTGCAGGAAGAAGTGTATATGGATCAGCCAACAGGTTATGAAGATTTAGAGCATCCCATGTATGTGTGCAAGTTGAAGAAGGCGCTCTATGGGCTCAAGCAAGCACCTAGAGCATGGTCTGACAAGATCAGAGAGTATCTTGTCAATATTGGATTTTATTTTTCTGATACTGATCACTTACTTTATGTGAGAAAGGGAGATGCATGTTTGGTCATCATAGTCATCTATGTGGATGACTTGATTATTACAGGTGATAGTGATAGTGGGATTGCTGAACTCAAGGACTTTTTGAAGAAGAAGTTTGAGATAAAGGATTTAGGTGAGCTAAGTTACTTCCTTGGCATTGAGGTGATAAGATGTGATGATGGTATATGGCTGTCCCAAAGATAGTATGCCTTGGATATGTTGTCCAAGTATGGTATGACAGCATGCAAACCACTTTCAGTCCCGTTGGAGAAGAATGTAAAGTTGAGTGCTGATGTTGGGGATGAGATAGAAGACCCTACTATGTTCAGGACGATAGTGGGGAGTTTGATCTACATGACCATTACAAGGCTAGACTTGAGCTACGCTGTTGGTTTTGTGAGTCAGTTTATGCAAGTACCTAGAAAGCCACATTTGGATGCAGTTAGACGCATATTGAGATATGTGAAGTCCACATTACATTATGGAATTTTCTATGAGGCAAGTACAAATGTATAGGTGTTTGGATACACAGATGCAGATTGGGCTGGTAGTATGTTTGATAGAAGATCTACCAGCGGATACATGTTCTCTCTTGGTAGTGCAGCAGTTACTTGGAGCAGCAAAAAAGCAATCTACAGTTGCTTTGTCGAGTACAGAGGCTGAGTATAGAGGTGTTGTTGTTGCAGCATGTGAGGTAGTATTGCTGCAAAAGTTATTGGTTGATTTAGATGTGCAGGTGGAAGGTCCAATTGTCATTTATTGTGACAACATGAGCAGTATACAGTTGGCTAGGAACCTTGTTTTCCATGCTAGGACAAAACATATTGAGTTACACTACCACTTTGTGAGAGAGAAGGTACTAGTAGATAAGATTGACTTGGTGTATGTCAGCACACAGGATCAGCTAGCTGACATCTTTACGAAGGCATTGGGTATAGAGAAGCTTCAAAAGTTTCGAAGCTTACTTGGAGTTGAAGAGATGCAGTTGAGCTTGAGGGGGAGTGTTGAGATGACAAGCTCAGCACATGCGGACATTAATGATGGACCGCATGGTTAGATGGGTCCACACATCTACACTTAGCACGTTGGTGGTCATTATGACTCTCACATGGCCACTGACTCATTACTTATTATATTCAGGTTGTTACACCTATTTACAGCTGGCATAGTTATAGCGCCAGTCGACTAGTGTAGTCAGTTATGCATTGTTTGACTTAGTAGGCCACTTTCCTTTATGTTGTATCTTATCTATGCTTTGTGTACATTGTAAAGTGTGTGGAAGAAGAAGAAGAAACCAGCAAGAAAACGCTTTGGCCTCCATCTCTCTTCTTGTCTCTTGAGTGAGCTTCTCCTTGTGCATTTTGTGTGTGTTCGGCGCAATATCTTGAGCAAGTCCCCCCACCACGCGATTCGTAACACCATACCCCTCTAGGGGTACGTCTAAGGTGTGCTCTCTCCCACCTATGACCACACTCTTGGGCATAACCAGGAGACCCCTGTACATCTGGTGTACCCAGGGGGGTGGTATCTCTCGGAGTAGCACCTATAGGGGTGCCACCTACGAATGGCTAAGCAAAAGCTAGAGTCACTAGAGTAGATGTCCCCACAGGTATAACAAATCCTATAAGTGATGCAAATCCACCAAAATGACGAGGTGAAGACACTGCATCGATGCCTCCACAACAACCACGTGAGCCACCCTCTCTTGAACCTGCACGAGAGTGAGGAGTAGCACATGTATCTCGAGTCGATCACGGGCTCACAGCATCCACGTCTCCGTAGCACCCCCCAAAAACTATTTCCTCCCTTTGGGCCCAATCTGGAGCGTCGACCTTGTCTACTGGAAACTGAAGCATCAAAGCGTGCCAAAGTAGATCTAACAGAACGACCTAATGGTATCCGAGATAGCTCCTAGTCCCCATATCTCTAAATCGAGCCGTTTGATATGGAGAAATACGTGCGAATATCTCTTGCAACTCCTCGTCGCTCATCCCTCGATTCATCCTACTCTCTAAATATTGTCAAAGGTCACCTGCACAGATAGAAAGTGATGTTAGCATAATCAATATAAAGATTCAAGCAAAGCATGATAATATAACTCTGAAAAAAATGATGTTACTTAAAATGCATATTCTAGAGTACTCTTATAAGCCATTCATCAACGAATTGAGTAGGTGGATACTGCGAGTATGATGTAGCCTATGGTCCCATGTCAATCTCCTAGCATAACTCCGCATACGCTGGAAGGTTGATAGACAGGTCACTACAAAAGGATGAGTCCACTTCGTTCTCAAAGAATTCTCGGCCTCAGATCTTTTCGTCATTGTTATCCGATTCTGCCTCTTCTACATGCTCCAAGCCATCTTCGACCTCCACTCCTTGCAATATAAACCCTTGCATCCTCCTTCTGCATACTATCCTCATCTACTCTGGGAACATTGATTTCATTACACACTCTTGCATTCCGGGGAGTTGAAGGCACAACATACCACCATCGAGGTTGTCAGGGGTTTAGATAGAAAATTACATGTTTTAAATCACGTATAAGAGAGATTCAACATTTTTGACATATCTGTGTCGTCTTGAAAAACTAAAAAAAAAAGTTCATGTACTTGTTAACAATGGGTCAACAAGAAAAACGTGTCACACAGATCTGTCCATCTTTTCTCGGAATCTATTTCGAGGAATCTAGATGGACCTCATTGAATGGTTGCCTCGGCTCCTTCGAATACCACTTTGAACCATTGCACATTGAATATGATCATGGAGAAGCTACAATGATCCATTGAGATAACACTTCGCAAAATACTCCATCTTATCTATAATGGTGTTTGGATCCGTGGCTCATCGTCGGCTCTCTTGCTCGAACTTTGCCATGACACCACAATCTGTCGTGGAGCACATTTTGTTGATGCGCTTGACACAAAAATGTCACCTACTTGACCACGCTGCACTGTATATTTTTTACTGTACATTGAAAGTCTTAGATTAGTTATCACATGTAAAATCTGGATACGACAGCTTATAAAACATGTGGTCACCCTTGGACTACATCCCCTCGAGAATTCCCACTCCTTAGTCGAGACCTCCACCCTTTCGCAAGAGGTTATGATCAAAGCTCCATGTAACCATCGCATAGACATAAAACCGCGGCAGCTCCTCCATGTCCATCGCACATGTAATACATCTGAAAGACTCTTTGTCTTACCATCATGCAAGGACAAGGAAACTTTTCCAATATGTGAAATTGGGTGGCATGAATCATCACCCGTCTGCACATAACCTACATTTTGCAAATCCTGCATCTCTCAAACCATTCTACATGGCTGGTCATATGATTGGATGCACCTGAATCAACATACCAAACATTATCATGCGTTCCCTTTCTTGTAACAGCATTCACCATATGTTGCATAACAAACATACGTTCATTTTTGTCTTCATTCTGTCGCGTGAAGATGATGCATAGTTTCCTTGCTGTAACTTACCACTGTGAATATCGTCTTTCTTAGCATAACATTGGGCTGAAATATGACCTGTTTTGCCACAGTAGTGACATACAATACCAGAGTTGTTAGAACCTCTATTCTGCCATCCACCTCTTCCTCTAAAGCTCCCTCTGCCTCTAAAGTTACCATGACCTCCTGAAACCTGAATATCGCCAAATTGCTGATTCAATCTGTTTTGCTGGTTGTCACTACCACGTCCTGTACCACGGCCTCTTGAAGAGAACCTGCCACGTCCCCTTCTTGAACTAGAGTAGAATGCTTGGACCTATTCACCACTTCTTTCAGATGTCTCACTCTGCATGTTGATCTCTTCAGTGATCATAAGGGAGACAAACTCATCGAAATCTAGAAATGGCTTTCTGACATATATGGAAGTTACAAAAGATTTCCAAGCCTTTTCCTTGTTAAGTCCACCCAAGGTAGACGACACCAAATCATCATCATCGGGCATTGCATCAATTACTGCCAAGGCATCTGCAATGCTTCTTACCTTCAGTGCATACTCATTGATAGACATCTTCCCTTTCTTCAATGTATTCAACTCTTGCTTGAGTTGAATCTTTCATGCCTTTGTATTTACAGAAAACATACTTTCAAGTATGGTCCAAGCTACATATGAATTCTCTGCATTTCTAATATGTCCCAGCATATTATTGTCAATTACTGCAGACAACCAATACATGACCTTTTTATCTTTTGCATTCCATTCCTTCCGTGCCTTTGTCTCTTCTGTAGTTGGAGGATCACTCACCTCCGGCTCCTTTTCTTCACTTGAAACAAACTCGTAGAGGCCTTTTCCAATAAGGAAGTTCATGACACGGAACTTCCATGAAGGGTAGTTGTTCTTGTCGAGCTTCTCAATGATGGGGGTTCCACTGTTCTCTGCCATTATCACAAAATTAATACCAACAGCAAGCAAATCTTCTGCAACCCTCAACCTGTAATGCACAGCAATACACCAAACAGCCTTTTTCACTGTCTGCTCAACAATACATGCAATTTGCAACCTGTTTGCAAATAAACATTGTGTTTACTCATTGGTAAACACCTTTGAACTTACAGATCTGAATCCTATATCCTGCGCACCCACTTTCGGTCAATACAGTCGAAGTCACAGCATACCCTGAATCTGCTGTCCGCAACCTTGCGGCTCTAAAACGGGCCCTGAAATGGCCTCAGATGCCCAAAATAACTACAGGAGCACCCTAAAGGGCTTATCTGCAGAATATACAATGCTCTTCGCACACACCAAATCTCACTGCAATCTGAGATTTTTTCTCTGCCCTGCTTCCGGTGCCTCCACAGGCACTATCCAAGAGAGAGAGTGGAAGAATGGGAGAGCTTCTTACCCGTGGCTTGCTTGCTCGAACCTTGCTTCTTCTCCTTCGCTTCAGCCTTCGAAATCAGCCTCTCTTAGTGGCACGGCTCTGATACCATGTCAAGAATCGCGTGGTGGGGGGACTTGCTCAAGATGCTGCACCGAACACACACAGAATGCACAAGGAGAAGCTCACTCAAGAGACAAGAAGAGAGATGGAGGCCAAAACGTTTTCTTGTTGATTTTTTCTTCTTCTTCCACACTCTTTACAATGTTCACAAAGTATAGATAAGATACAACATAAAGGAAAGTGGCCTACTAAGTCAAACAATGCATAACCGACTACACTAGTCGACTGGTGCTATAACTATGCTAGCTGTAAATAGGTGTAACAACCTGAATATAATAAGTAATGAGTCAGTGGCCATGTGAGAGTCATAATGACCACCGACGTGCTAACTGTAGACATGTGGACCCATCTAACCAGGCGGTCCATCATCAATGTCTGCATGTGTTGAGCTTGTCATCTCAACACTTAAGACGGGCAAAATTTGTGCGCTCAGCTACATCTAGACTAGTGTACCAAATTCTCCCCTTATCACCTAAGCACAGACCGAAAGCTTCGTTAGAGTTTCCTAGCCTTCTGCTCATGGTTATAGGCAATTATACTCTCTAGTGCCTTTCTAATCGCCTTTCTTTCCTCTTCTAGGCTTGCTACCACTTCCTCTACTAGTCTGACCTGAACTACCATCCTAGTCAACAAGTCGTACTCATTGACTAACTTCTGCTCTCCCAAGTCCAGTCAGTCCTCTCCTTGTCCACCTTGTGATGACATTGCTCCCACTTCCAGCTCCACAAGGTCGTCAATCAATTTAAGTAGCTTCGGCAGCGTTCGATCCTCTATGTTGTCGCCTTCTGGATCTTCGTGTCCCCTTAAGGTTCTACTGATGGGGCTCTCAAGCACCCAACTATGTTTTGGGATCTTCTCCTAATAGTGGGTTCCTTGATGCTATTATGTCTCGTGATGAGTTCCTTGTTATTGAAAGCAGTTGTCAATCTTATTCACAAGTTGTGCTTTGTGCTTTCTAGTGCTCAGTGCGAAAACATGTTTTTTCTTTCCTTGTAGTGCACCTTTGGTGAAAAAATCAAAGTGAGGTGCGGATGCAAGAAATGTTCAATGCAAACTCCACTCTTCCCCTCACGTTCATAGCTTGATATGGCTCTAAGTGCAGGTTCTGGCTGATCTGAGGTCTTACTGAAAGTCCATGCTGCGTTCTCTATTCTTCTTCAGGGTTGGTTGGTTGGTTACCAAAAGTCAAGTTAAGTTCTAAATTCGGTCCGCTCAATGTCTAGCTATTTGGGGTGAATCCTCGGTTATCATGTCTTGTCTCTGGCTTCTAAGGGCTAAATTAGGTTCTAGGGGGGTCAAAGATGTGAACAGAGTGGCCAGGACTGTGAGGCAGGTTCAAAAATCCTATTCTCACACTAGGAAAAGTGGTCTGATTATCATAGTTGGTCCGATTTTGAGACTCGGACAAGGTGGTCCGTTTTCTACTTTGGTCCGATTTTCCAAGTCGGATAGGGGGGTCCGACCACTGCGATGGGACGAGTGGTCTGATTGTGGCACTAGGACCAGTGGTTCAATTTTGAGACTGGGTCCGATTCTCACAGTGGTCCGATTCTGGGGATCGGATCGGACAGGGTGGTCCTATTCTCACAGTTGGACGGTCCGACTCCAAAAATCGAGTGGTTCGATTCTAGGAATCGGATGGGCTGGTCGGATTGCGCAAATGACAACTCGCGAGTTGTGCGCGATGCCTCAAGCTCAACGCCTACTCCATGGAATCACCCAATGCCTTCCAGATAGGTGTAAAACACTACAAGGAAATGCCAGACATACTTGGAATCACTGTGGTGCTCGAATCTATCGTCACTCCAAGGATCTCCCTGTAGCTCTCTCTCTCTCTCTCTCTCTCTCTCTCCCGGCTCTCAAGCTCACTCTCTTCTCACAAAGCAGAATGTCAAATGTGGTTTTTCTTGGTTCCTTGGGCCTCTTATTGCCCCATCCCAACCTGTTGTAACCTTAGAAGCTAATCCCTCACACTCTTCCAACCAGAAATTTAAATCTGTGCCCCTATTTCCTTGTTTCCAGCAGCAACAGAACCCTTTCTATTTTCCTTCTTTTTCCTATCCAAATCTTAACCTAATGCAACAAAAATCAAAAAGAGAGATGGAGATGAATGGTCCTACTCTAATATTCAACAACAAATCAAAATACTTACTTGCTCCAAGGATTAAAACCTCCTAAATCTCCTAACTATCTCAAGCACCGATTTGGGCAGCAAACCCTACTTCTATGCTCGATTGGATGCGCGCGGTGCTCAAGGCTCGATTCTGTCCGTCCCGACAACGGAACCAAAATGGAGGGGAGCTACGGAGCTCTACTCAAAGACCTACAAATTGCTTATTGATCAAGCGTTTCAAGCTGAGCGGCCATGGCTACCTCTCACATAGCCGACGCGTAATGCCTACATTATAGGTGTAGTGAGCTTACCTTGATGCTCGATCGAGTTCCCTCCTCTCTCTTGCACTTCGGTAGCTCCACGATCCTTGTGGCAAGCTCAAGCAACCTCAAGCCCTCTCCGTCAAGCTCCATCCTCCATAGTCGCACGAGAAAAGAGAAGAGAAGATGAAGAGAGAAGATGCGGAGCTTCTTCTCCACGATCCCTCACTCCCACACACTCACTCCCTCACACTCCCTCAATCCCTCACTCAAGCACAAGCAAGAAGGCAAGAAACAAGAGAAGAAGAAGAAGAAGCTTTGGCCACACACCAGAATGATCTTCTCATTCACTTTTGAACTTTATATACATGACCTACTTTTTGGGCGATCATCCCCACTTTTTACATGGCCGGCCATTAGCCTAGGCCCTCTTTTCCTATTTCCCACCGTTCTAACTTATCCCATTCCCAACTAGTGCATAAAATTTGCACAGGAGTGAGCCTAGCACTCTTTTACAAGGATTCAGGAGCACTTTCACAATTAATGGTGCGCTTTTACTCTTTTTTTTTCTCGAGGCGACATTAAGGCCTTCTGGAGAGGTCGTCATTCAAATTTTTCAGGGTCTGACTTCCATCCGGGGCGCCTTTTCCTTCCTTTGTCTTGTGCCCTTTTGGTTATCTCCTTCTTCCATTTTCCAGATTCGGGAGCACTTTCACAATTAATTTTTACTCTTTTCTTTTCTCGAGGCGACATTGAGGCCTTTTGGAGAGGTCATCATTCAAAATTTTCAGGGTCTGATTTCCATCCAGGGTGCCTTTTCCTTCCTCTGTCTTGTGCCCTTTTGGTTATCTCCTTCTTCCATTTTCCCGCTCCTCTGTGCTGTGATAAAAACTTTGCTCTGATTCACTCCAGACCACATGAGATTTGATACATTGTATGAAAATATAGAAATTCAATATTTCTCTCTCCTATTTCTCTCTTGCCATAAACATGGTTCATATGGGCTGAGAGGATGAGGGAGAATGGGTACCGATTCGTGATGAGATGCGAGGAATGGCACAAGGAAGTGCAAAGCAGGTATCCATGGTTGTAAAAGAGCGTTAGTAGCTTCTCATTTCCAAAATACGATGCGTGCGTATGCAGATTCTAGCGTAAGTGATCTTTTATTGAATTTTATGATGAATCTTTCGTTCTTGCTATGGAAAATGATTGAAAATAGTTGAAAATGCTTGATTGTGTCTAACATCATAGAGTAATCTATAATTTTCAACAATTCATGTAATAAAAATCAAAATCGTAAAATTTGCAATGTGAGATTCAATAAGAAAATGATAATTTCATGGGTTTCTATGGTTCAAATAGTATTCCTATGAAAATATATTGAATGTAATGTTGAATCACAATCCACACAAGCTTCATAAATCTAAAAATAAAAATTGAGTGATTAATATTAAAATAAATGATAAAAATAATGAAAAATATATATTTTTAATGAAAATAATTAGTTTAAGGATGAGAAGATTTACTGAAAATTAGAGAAATTTTTGTGAGTATATAATGGATGTAGAGCATGAGGTTGTGGCCTCATTCTACATCCATTTGTGTGTTAAACTGGTCACTTAAAGGGTATTTTTATGAAAAAAATTTGTGAAATATAAAAAATGCTCTACATAATAAATGAACACATAAAAAAGATGAAATGTTAAGAATTTTATGTAGAAATATAAGTGCTTGTGCATTGAAAGGAAGCATAGTTTAAAGGAACAATAGCACGGATTAGTCCAATGTTGTTTCTAAGCAACGAAGCAATACGTTAGAAAGGAAAATCATTGAAAGACTATTTTTCACACACCACATTTGCTAATTTGTGGTTAATTTGTTTGAGCATTATATGGCATTACACCTTGCATTTGTATTCTTATACATGGTATGAAGAAAGAGGAAGTCTCCTAGATACATTGCAATTGATTTATAAAATTATAGACCAACAATAAGAGTGTGTGAAGATCCCTGAGAGCTGTAGGATAGTATAATTTTCTTTAGGGATTGATTAAGAAAACCAAAATTATCTCCTGGAACACTTCATCAAAAGAGTGGATAATGTTATGAATGTGTTTTATGTTTGAGATGGCGCACCTTCGGGCCAATCCCGGGGTGTAGCAGAGCCATAAAAGCCATAGCAATCGGTTGGGAGGTGCTCTGTATGTATATGTAATGAGGTGTTGTGTTGGAAGAGAGGGAGAGAGACAGAGTGGAGTGGAAGATGAGCCTCAGATCATTGTTGTGTTTCTTCCATTATTCTTCCATCATACTAACTGAAAAAGACTTACACACATAGGTATGATTAACCAATACTAACTGTGGTTAAGTCACTGACTACACCGACTTATTGAATGTCACATTCGTGTACAGCTGTATCCAGCTAATTCGATCACACACATAAAGATAGACTGACTGAAGACTAACTGGAGCTTGATATTCGAACACTCCCCCTCAAGCTCAAACCATCTAATAAACTCCAAGTAGCTGTCTAAAATATATGAACTTTTCTTTACCAAGTGACTTGGTAAATATGTTTGCTACTTGGTCTTCAATCTTCACATGAATCAAGTCAATCTGCCCTATAAGAACCTGTTCTCTGATGAAATAATAGTGAACCTCAATATGTTTGGACCTAGCATGGTAGACACAATTGTTAGCCATCATAACACTGCTGAGGTTATCACAATGCAATCTCACTCTGCTTTCCAGTTGTATTCCCAAGTCTTTCAACAGTTTCATCAACCAAACTACTTCGCAAGCCGCTAAGGCAGCTCCTCTGTACTTAGCTTCTATACTAGACAATGCAACAGTAGGTTTTTTCTTACTCTGCTAACTAATCATATTGTTGCCCAATCCAAACACATAACCACTGGTTGACCTCCTATCATAGGCACAACCAGCCCAATCAACATCAGTAAACCCTGTTAAGTCATGAGATCTTCCATATGCATAAAATAGCCCATAATCTGTAGTACCCTTTACATATCTCATGATCCTCCTAACTGCATCTAAATGTGGTTTGCGAGGCTTCTGCATGAATTGACTAATCAGCCCCACTGCATAATATAAGTCAGGAGACGGGTAATAGTCAAGTATATCAAGAAGCCCACCATCTGTCGATACATAGTCACATTCTCTATGTCATTCCCAACATCAATTTGCAACTTGACATTTTGATCAAGAGGTGTCTCCATAGTCTTGCATTCAGCCATACCATACTTTTGTAACATGTCATGAGCATACTGCTTCTATAGTAGCCATATACCTTGAGGCGTAGAGATTACCTCAATCCCAAGAAAATACTTTAGTTCACCAAGGTATTTGACTCTGACTTTACCCTGTAAACATGATTTAATTTCAGCAATGCCCTCTTCATCATCTTCAGTGATGATAAGATCATCTACATAAACCACTAGAAACACATATCCATGATTTGTCTTCTTCGTGAACAGACTGTGATTTGTATCACTCAATCTAAATCCATGTTGCTATAAATAACTACTTATCCAAGCATTCCATGCTCTAGGTGCATGTTTTAGTCCATATAAAGCCTTTTTCAGCTTACATACATGTGTAAGAAAGTCCGGGTGAACATAGCCTTCAGGCTGCTCCATATATACTTCCTCAACCAAATCACCATTCAAGAAAGCATTCTTGACATCCATTTGCCATAATTTCTAGCCTTTTCCTGCTACCAAAGTAATGATAATTCTGCCTGTTGCCATTTCAGCCACCGGACTGAAGGTCTCCTCATAGTCAAGGCCGTATTGTTGTGCCTACCAACAAGATAAATAAATATTTCTTGCAACAAATTTTCAACCTCTTCTGTCAAAACAAACATTTTGGTGAACACAACCTAGACTACCGAGTGAGCTTTGCTAGCAAAAAACTCACTGATACGGAAATAAATTACTCAACCACTGAGAGAGAAGGTTTGGGCAGCAAATGGATGTTAAGAATGCCTTCTTGCATGGTGAATCGCAAGAAGAAGTGTATATGGATTTTTGCAACTATCCTGGCCTTATAGAGTTCTAACGAACCATCTGACTTGCACTTAACCTTGTACACCCATTTGCAGCCCCAATGGGGACTTTGTCTTAAGGCAACTCAACTAGTTCCCATGTCTCATTTTCAGTCAAGGTTGCACACTCCGCATCCATGGAAGCACACCAGTTATCATCTGTAACTGTATCATCAAACTTTTAGGTTCTTTGTAACTTGTCACACTAGCCATATATGCATAATGGTTGGCTGAATAACCAGTGTATGTAAACCTATCAACTAGTTTTTTGACTCTCTCAGATCTCCGTAATTGTGGCTCACTCTGAGCTTGCCTCTCATGAGGCGGTACATAAGGACTCTGCCTTGCTCCAGGCGTCATAACAAATGGAATTCCCAACTCACTATCCAAACTATCACTATTGGACGACTCATAACTTGATGTAAGTGGACCTATCACATCCTCAAGCATCTTTTCTTTTCCCTTATCCAATCTCCCCCTCACTAACATGTCTGTGTCAATGGACATAGGAGTACGACTCCGCAAGCATCATGACCAAGGACTTACTGTAGGTGACCCATCACCTATAGGATCACTCATAGATGTACTCACTCTAGGTTTATTTTCAGCATTACTAGTGGTGGTGGTTGATCCATTAGTAGCCACTACAACAGGATTACCATACCACGATGCTAGCTCATAAAAAACAACATCTCTACTAATCAATGTCTCATGTGTAGACGGTATATAACACTTGTAAGCTTTCCAATCTTGTGCATAACCAAGGAACACACTCTTGATAGCTTTAGAATCCAATTTCTTGAAGTCCTTGAACGCATCAAACACATCATCCTTATGTTTTAGTATGTAAAGCCAAGTATACCTACTGAAATCATCAATGAAGGATACATTGTAATGAGCACCACTGACGAAGGAAATTTGGTATGGCAGCCTCTATACTATGCCAAATCCCCTTCTGCCACAAAGTGAATGAGGTAAGGGCACCATCTAGTCATGGAAGAGCAGACTAGAACGCTATGCAAGAGGGAGAGGAGCTTGTGAGGGAGAAGAGAAGAAAACAGAGAGAGAGAGAGAGAGAGAGAGAGAGAGAGAGAGAGAGAGAGAGAGAGAGAGAGAGAGAGAGAGAGAACTACAAAATATAGATGAATCAAAAAAACTTAAGAGGACATAAGAGATGGAGAACCCTCAAGACATAACCAATATACATAATATGGACACCAATAGCATGGGCTTATTACACTATAGAGCATGCATAAGCTATAGTAAGGGAATGAACTGCATAAGCTCATGAGAGAGAATGGGGAAGGCTCAATAGGGCTGAAGAAGGCCTCTTGGCTCTCTCTTGCAAATTACAAAGGGGAAGGCCTCTTTATATAGACCTTGAGGGTGTTTAGGGAGGAGGTTAAGATAGAGTAGGAATTAACACCACCAAAGCTGCATTAAGGCAGTTCCACCAATGTGGAAGCTCCATCTAGATGTTTTGTTGACCAATTTTGTACTTAATCAAGTTCCATCATAGGTGATTTCTCCATTCTCCCCCCCATAGCTTGAGTCCAAGAGCTCTTCTATAAAAAAATATAGAGAATCTTCATAAAATAAGATCATATCTAGCAATAATGGAGAGAGAATTGTGAGAATTCATACATTACTACTACAATTAAGGATGATTTGAGGTGATTTAGGAGGGGAATTCTAATGGTTTATTAGCTTGAGAGAGAGGAGAAGAGAGAAGAAAGGGTTGGGAGTCTAATGAATGATGTTTTATGGAAGTGTTAAGTGTGGGGAAGAAAGTGTGGGTGTGTATAAAATTGGGAGGTGGTCTCCACCACAGTTGGAAAAAAATAGCATCCACCATTTTGGCCATATCTCTCAACTCGTAGCTCCAAAAAATTATAAAAAAATACCAGCTAAAACTTCAGCTCACACGTTACAACTTTGATATTAAAATTTTTTTGGGGATTGGAGTGGAAGTATTTTAAAAAAATCTTACAATATCATGTGCCTGATTTTTCTTCCACTAATGCTTCCAAGAAGGGTCCCATTTGTTTGAATTATCATAAGGCTCCAAAGCCATGACATTATGAGCCTCACATGACCTTTGGATGGCTCCAAATCCATTTCATGTCTTTTCTTTTCACATTACACTTTTTCCCTTCACCTTCCTCCATTGATCTTTACTCTTCATCCCCCCTTAGTAAACCGGTCCATGAAATATTTCCATCCAGTGATTTCTTGGATTTCCCAAGAGGTTGTTCCCAGCCTCTTCTTTATTTCAAACCTCCAAACGTACAAAAAATCAACAAAGTGTTAGACAAATATTTTTTTGTGATTTTCTCGGATCACCACCAAACAAAGCATTATGAGATGGACCCCATACATTTGAATGTACCAACTGCAAGGGTCATGAGCTATTCCGTACATGTCTCATAAATGGAAAACATGCTTGCTTTCCAAACTGGCATGCATCACATACATGTCCAAAGTCATGATACTTGAACTTAAGCAGTCCAAGCACAATCTCCTTCTCCTGCATAGATTTCAGCTTTTGTATATTCACATGGCCAATCCGCTTATGCCATATCTCAACATCCCGTATAGCACCATCATCATGTGCAAACATGGCTACTTTCAATTTTGGAATTGACACATCAAGTGTAACATTCTACCATCTCTTCGGCCTCTAGCAATCAATTTGCAACCATTACCATATTATTCAACAAAGCATCCATCTCTATTAAATCTCATGTGCAAATTTTATTCTACCATCTATCCAACTGACAAAAGATTCTTGGTTATTATAGGTACATGTAGTACATCATGCAAGCTCTTCTTCTTGCCATCAAGCATCAACAATGAAACAATTCATGTGTGTTGAATGTCATGTTGGGTGTCATCCCCAGTACGCACATAACCATGTGAACCTAGAACCATCTCATCAAACCATTCTCCATGGGGTGTCATATGATTTGAAGCCCTTGAATCAATGTACAATTTCTCATCTCTGTTCTACCTAGATGCATTCTTAGACACATGTTGCATGGCAAACAATCTGTCAACTTGCTCGTCATGAGCACCGCTAGAAGATGCATAATGCCCATGTTGTTTTTCCTTTGCCTTCATATCTCCCTGCTTCTTGTAACAATCCTTTGCAATGTGTCCATATCTGTCACAATAATGATATTCCTTATCTCTGTTTGACTGATCATTTGACTGCCATGAACCAGATCCACCACCTCTACCATGGGGTGATCTCCCCCTGCCTCTAAAGTCGCCAGATCCACGCTGGTCCTATGTATTTGTGCCATGCTAGGCATTATGTTGATGTTATCCATAGGTGTTTTGAGTGTCCCCTCGACCTCGAAAAGATCCACGGCCTCTGTCGCCTCTGCCATGTTAGCTAGAGTAAAGAACAGTGTCTTTGCTTTGAGACATACTAGAACCTATATTCAGTCCAAGCTTAACTTCCTCATGTAGCAACAAAGCAATTAGCTCATCCCAATCAGGGGATTTAGCTCATAGAAATAGATGTATCAAATGCTCTATACTCTTTTCCAAGTCCATTCAATGTCACTGCAATCATATCATCCTCAGACACTGAAGATCCAATGGTGGCAAGCTGATCCACTATGTTCTTGATATCTCTAGTGTAGGCCTGAATGCTTCTGCCATTCCTAGACATGTTGCTGAATTGTTGCTTTAGCTGAATCTTTCTTGCATGCGCTATATTTCCATAATTCTTCATGAGTATGTCCCATGCATCCTTTGGGGAATTGCATCCAATAATCTGTATAACTATAGCATCTAATATACATAAGGAAAACCAATGTAACACCTTGCATGCTCTCTCACTCCATAGCTTATGAGTCCCTTTTTGATCATTTATCAGATTCCTTTCATGTGTTTCAGGTTCAACCTCATCACCTATACACAAGTCCCAATAACCTCTACCAACCAAAAAATTCTTCATACGGAACTTCCATAAAGAAAAATTTTTGTTGTCCAGCTTTTCTCCCACAGTTTGAGTGATATTATCAGTGCCTTGAGCATTTGCCATAGTTGCAGCTCAGGTATTCAGTGATGTATACAACTTGTAAGTATCTGACTCCTTTTCCTATAGTTCATGACCAGTTTCCTACTATTCAGAATAATTTTTTGACAACCTACTTGCTGTAAACTATATTCCACCAATGAAAAAACATAGTCAACTGAGCATAAACCAAGCTCAAATCAGTTCAAAACATTTTATGGTAGTGGCAAAACATCCTAGCAACAAACTATGTCCATACAAGTATCGATGTTTGTAATATATGCGAGTAGCAGTACCAAATACAACTAGCCCATTGCTATAACTAGCAATATTTTCTCTATTAAAACAAGAGTATTCAGACCTCAAAACAATCCCAAAACATCTCATTCAGTTGCCACTCTATACAGGAGTTGACATATGTCCAACTGTCAGAATATATTGCATGTATGTCAAGTGAAGATGATAGGTATCCTTCCTACAAACAATAACTAGTAAATACCCTGGTGTAACCAGTAACAAATCAATCCAAACATTGGACTTTTAGAACTCAAAATATCCCAAAAATCATCTAGCACTCAAGTGGTATGATCCAAGCATTTGTCACTAGTAAAGAAGCATCACAGATACTTCAACCCTGTAGGTATATTGTTTCCAAATTCAGGACAGCAACCAGTTCACTATTTCCAGCCTATAAATAAGCTCTAAAATTGAGCATTCAACACTCCAATATCATGCTCAAATGCATTATAATAAGGGCATATACATTGTTAGGATGAAAGCCACCAGTGCCCTGGAATCACCTATTGTTTACTACAGTAAATAACTAGTCTGCAGGCACAGGTCTGTGTTGAATATCTCAAAATTTGTGAGGAATTTGAAAAAACTTTCTTCTGCAAAGTTGTAGACCATGTCAAAATGGTCGGGAATTGCAAGTCGTTTCTCCGAAAACCATTTCTATAGCAAGATATAGCTTTTGCAAAAAAAACGGGCTGTAGGCATAGTCTCCTTCAGATTTGATGTCTTGATGTCAAATGGCCACTGCCAATCCTTCAGGCTTCAAGCATTCAAGCTGTGATACCATGTTGGAAGAGAGGGAGAGAGACAGAGTGGAGTGAAAGATGATCCTTAGATAATTGTTGTTCTTCTTCCATTATTCTTCTATCATACTAACTAAAAGAGACTTACACACATAGGTATGACTAACCAAGACTAACTGTGGTTAAGTCACTGATGATTACACCAAATTATTGAATGTCACACACATGTATAGCTGTATCCAGCTAATGTCGGTCACACACATAAAGAGAGACTGACTGAAGAGTAATGGGAGCTTGATATTCTAACATGTTGATCACGTGTATGTGTGGTATACTCCCTCTCTTGGAGTTGGCATGGGAAAAATCATTGGACTATAAATTGATCCAAACGTGTGATTTATTTAGAGTGTATAGCCTCTAGACATTCTTGGTTGTGAGGCCATGAGGGTGGTTTGGTGAGGATATGAGCCCCAGCTAGAGCCTTAGAGCGAGTGTCGGGTCCATTTTAGGTCCCAGCAATAATTTAGAGAGATCAGTAATCCAAAGTCTCTAGGCTAAATGGAGATAGGGGATGATACAGCTCACTCCATTACTCATGTTGAAAATATTCCTTTGAGTATGCAAGATGCTAAAACTAAGTGCTTGGCTAATGTATCACATGTACCAAATATTACAAAAAACTTGGTTTTTGTTGGTCAGATGGTAGAACAAGGATTGTAGGATTGATTCACATCTAATGGTTGTTATGTACAAAATCCAAAAAGTAATTGTAGGTTGATTGCAAAAGGAAAATGTGCTAGCAAATTATTTACTCTTTATATAAGTCTATGTGAAATGGATGCTGCCATGTTCACACAAGGTTCATGTGTTGTGGCAAATATTGAAATTTGGTCTAAGAGAATTGGTCATGTGAATGTGTAGTGGCTAAAAGACATGTAGTCAAAACAGATTGTGAATGGTCTGCCCAAGTTTAGAGTTGATGGGATGCATAAAGTATGTGAAGCACGTCAATTTGGAAAGAAAGCAAGGCATGAGTCTCCACATGAAAAGCATGTATGCAAGAAGATGCTTGAATTGATACATTCTGATATGTGGGGTCCTACAAAGATTGCAGCTTTGAGTAGTTGTAAGTATTATGCTTTTTTCATTGATGATAATAGTTGTAGAGTGAGAAAAGTGAGGTGTTCAAATCTACATCTGAAAGTATTTAGATGTATTACTTATATGCATATTCCTAATGAGTTGTATACTCCCAAAGCAAAAAAATGTGTATTTTTGGGACATTCTCTTGAGTAGAAGGGATATAGATGTTATAACCCTATTACACATGAGCTGAGAGTTAGTAGGGATGTTATTTTTTATTAAATGAGTAGCTCGTATAATAATGTGCAAAATGCAATTGGGACTTATGAGCATGAGAGTATGGTTGTGTAGAAAACAAGTTAGTAGTCATCATAAACATTGAATGGACCGCAAGAGTCCTCTACTCATGGTTCTATTAACAGACCTTGGAGTGATAGATTGAGGTCACAAGTTACTCCACTAAGGATATCATAGATGTCAAGGAAAGGTAAAGAGAAAGTTGGGGACTCACCTTCTATGATAGATGTGGAGATGTTAGATATGCTTAATGCTCCACCCTCATAAGTTACTACCAATGATCCATGGTGCTCTAAGTTGTAAGGCCCCCATTATGAGGAGAAGCCATGTGTGAGCATGTACATTGGCTGGGTCCTGACTTGTATGTCAGATGAGGTCTATGTGGCCCAATGGAAAAAATGTGACCTTTTGTGGATCTAGCCTTTGGGTTAGATAGAGTAGTTATATTGCTGGCAACTTGAGGCAAAATGCATTGCAGGGTGTGGTAGTTGTCAAGGGTCCCTATTTTGGGGTTTGGGGGTCATGGAAGTAGCCCGTGGTAGCTGAGGGGTCTTAGGGGAACTAGAAGCCCCTCCGATGGGGGTCCAAAGTTAGCATTGCTGACGATAAAGAAAATATTCCCTAGAGTATTTTCTACCTGACTAGGGAAGGTTCATAATTTCGTTAGATAGCTGGACTAGACTGTCTTCCTCGGCTATAAAAGAATGATCCCTCCAAAGCCATCATCAATCTATCTTTCACCTAGTCAAATTTATTCCAACTACCCTTAAGATATTTATGTATCATCTATTTGGATCGCCATCTAAGCTTCATAGTGTAGGTGCATGGGTGGACATATGTACCTTTGTATTAGTTCATTTGAAATAAAAGCAGTTTCTATTCTTCTCATATTTGTTTTGTATTCTCTACTCCTTTCTCAAATTCTATCCGTTGTGCCATGTAATTTCTACAATCAAGTTTCTCTCATGTTGATGTTGATTCAGATGTCTTTGGGCAAAACTTGGGAGTTTGGAATTCCATCTATTAAAACATCTTGTGTATGGAAGGCACAAGAGGATGCTAGAGCACTTGGTAGTGATCTAGGTCCATGCAGGTCAAGTAGAGTAAGAAAGCTAATGCAGCGATTGACATATGATAGCCATGTAGCTCATCACTATGCATACCTAGCTAAGGTTGTGAAGGATGTGGGATCCACTTGGATCATGCTATGGATGAAGAAATGGCTACACTTATGGATAATGACACATGGGAGTTGATACTTTTACTTGAAGGCAATAAACCTATTGGTTGCAAATGGATTTACAAGGTTAAGCATAAGTCAATTGGATCTATTGAATGCTATAGGGCATGATTGGTTACTGGGTATGTGCAGTCTCATGGTATTGATTATGAGGAGACTTTTGTTCTAGTGGCTAAATGAATGCTATAAGGACTATCATAGCAATGGTTCCATCAAAAGGTTGGATCATACATCAAATGGATGTTAAGAATGCCTTCTTACATGGGGAGTTGCAAGAGGAAGTTTATGTGGAGTAACCACCTAATTATGTGGATGAGAATGATCCAAATTATGTATGCAGGCTTTGTAAGGCCTTGTATGGGCTGAAGTAAGCACCTAGGGCATGACGTGATAGGATTACAAAATACCTTGTCAATATTGGATTTCAAAGAGTACAAGCTAATCATTCACTCTATGTATATAAGAATGATGTAGGTATTGTGGTCATTACTATATGTGAATGATTTGCTCATTGTGGGTGATAGTGAGATAGAGATTAACCATATGAAGGATCTCCTTAGGTTGAATTAGAGATGAAGGATTTGGGAGAGCTACGCTATTTTATTGGTATAGAGATAATCAAGACTCCATAGGGTATATGGTTGTCATAGAGACAATATGTGTTGGATATGTTGGAGAAGTATGGTATAGTTGATTGCAAGCCTAATTCTATACATTTGGATATTCATGCTAAGCTTAGGGCATATAAGAGTGACTTAATTGAGGATGTCATTATGTATCAGAAGATTGTGGACAACCTTATATATTTGATGATCACTAGACCAGACCTAAATTACATACTTGGTTTGGAGAGTCAATTTATACAACTTCCACAAAATTCATATTTGGGTGCAATGCAATGTACCTTGCACTATGTCAAGTCCACATTTGACTATGCCTTGTTCAATGGTATAGGCATACCATTGGACTTGCATGGTTACATAGATGCAAATTGGGCTGGTAATATTTCAGATAGGAGATCTACCAATGGTTTTATATTTTCCTTTGGTAGTGTTGTTGTTACTTGGAGCAACGAGAAACAGTCAATAGTTTCCTTGTCTAGTAGAAATGCAAAGTATAGAGGTGCTGCAATTGAAGCATGTGAACTAGCTTAGTTACACAAGCTACTTGGTGATTTGGGGATGTAGATGGACAAGACGGTTATCCTTTATTGTGATAACCTTAGTGGCATTCAATTGGATAGGAACCTAGTGTATCATGTGGGGGCCAAATACATAAAGGTCCATTACCATTTCATTTGGGAGTGGGTTCTAGTAGGTGCTATTGACTTGGTTTATACCAGCATAGAGTATCAAGCTATTGACATTTTTACCAAGACCTTGGGAGCCAAGAAGCTTCAAAAATTAGGACTATGCTTGGAGTTTAGGAGCTCATGTTGAGCTTGATGGATAGTGTTGAGATGTTGAGCTCTACATGAGCTTGCATCCACTATGCACCCTTGTGATGTGGCAATATATTACTCACTAGCATGTTAAGTGACCAACATGAGAATACACATGATTTTACAACTACACTATACCCACGTAGTCCACCCTTGATTATGGCACATTTATTGTGCTACATTTTCTTTCCTTATTAGGTCCACACTTAGTGACCCCATGCACATATGTTGTGGTACTTTCATATTATTCTTTTATCATGTCATAGACTTAGTTCTTTTGTGTGGAAGAACAAGAAAGAAGAAGAAGAAGATTTCAACCCAATCTCTCTGTGTTCTCAAGTCTCCTTTGCTTTTGTGTGTATGCTCTTGGACTCTTCACGTCTCTCCCCTCTTGTCTATTTTCATCTTCTTGTTGGTCAATGGTAGTCTCTTATGAAGTTTGGCACTTTGCAAGATTGGAAACTTGAGCTTGTAGCTGCTTCATTTGCTTTTTTGAGCTTGCATTTGTTGTATCTGTCTTTGTATGTCAAGAAGGAGAGCTAGAGTAATATGTGCTTCTTTTGCTTTTTCCTTACCTTTCTTGTAACTGCTTTCTTCTCTTTCATCCAAGATGACACCTATCTACTAATGCATTGAGGATTGAATGGACTCTCAGATAGCCTTCACATAGTCTTCTTTATCCTATCTTAAAAGCTACCCTTTCTTGCCTTTCCACTTGTCAAAATCCATCTAGACAGCAATGTGATTTTCTCTACTAGTCTTTTGTCTTCTTCATCCTCATCCTCCTTTGTGGCATTTTTATCTTTATGGTTTATCTACTCTAGAACATGTGGCATCGTGACCAAAATATGTGCAATTTGTGCACATCCTTGGTGGTCTAGAGCATTCTAAAGGGAGGTGGTCTCCATCACCGCAATGCTACACACACTACATATTTTGGCAATGCATCTTTGAGATTTTTAGAGGCTCTACCATTTGAAGCAATTATTGATGTTACTTTTTTACATCAACATTTAATTTTATCATCTCTTTATTCTCTATCTATGTTTGTCTCACACAACTTTCCAGATGGGATCCCATTGTTTGTTTGTCTTGACTGCATTCTCTATGAAGGTCATCCACATGGATAGGCTTGTTGAGGACATCATTGATAATGGAGCAATTCAACTCAGAGTTTTTGGCTAAGGCTTCATTAGTCCTTTCATTGTGGATGCCCTTGATGAAGGCTTTTGTGACCACCTTGGGTGTGGGTCTCTTTGCTAAGGGTAAGCATTTAAACAAACTCCTAACCTTAGAGACATGATGTCTCATGATCTCTCCTTCCTATTGTTTGATGTTCATCAGCCAAACAATGAGGTTATCCCCATAACCAACTTAAGCAAAAAGCTTGATAAACGAATATTTAGTTGTATAAATGAGGCCTTCTCCATGAGGCCTTCTCCAAGGCATCCAGACCTATAAACTAGGTGTGTGCTTTTCCTAGACAAAGCCCAAATGCTTGAGCCTACTTGGCATTTCCCATCACAAGGTTGTTTGCCTTGCATACTTGTTCAAATTGGTCTATGAACTTGTAAGGGTCTTCATTAGCTTGGTATTTTTCTAAATTTTTAGCCATTAAAGGGATTTTTCCATGGTCTCTATGGGTTGGTTGTCTAACCGGCCAAACAATCTTCTTTGCACAAGATTAGAGAGAGAGACTTGTGATGAGCTAGTTGCTCTTGTGTTGAATAACATATTATGAATGTTATCTATTTATGCTTGCATGGTGGCAAGCTATAGCTTGGTGTTAGTGTTGAGATCAATTAGGCATTTGAGGGTGAGCATTTCTTGTCCTTTCTATTAGTAGTCAAGTTTGTCATGCTTTTTCATCTCTTGCCTGTTGTGAATCTTAGTCTAAGTCAAATGAGGACTTTAGAGGCTCTGAGCTATCTATCACTTGTTTTGATGGAGAAGGTAGCTCATTCTAGAGCACTTAGTTTATTGTCTTTTAGTACATTTTCTCCTCTAGTCAAGATTTTGTATGCATTTCTTGGGCAGTTTTTGCATTCATCAATCTACCTCACTTGTCGGACATTGTCCACTATTTTCGGGATTGTTCTAAGCACTTTTGGTATTTACTAGTATTAAATATTGGTCGTACATATTTTTTGCCCCAAATTTTAGGTCGGACAGATTTGGGGGTATTTGGCTATAAATAGCCTCTACCACTCAGTTAATGGATCATTCATTCACTTTTCTCCTTCCTTGGCAGGTGCACACTCCGAATTCATCATCTTCCTCTATCTTAAATGCTGCTATCATCATAAACTTGATCTAGTGCCCTCATTGATGATGTGGGCTATGTGCAAGGATTGATCAGTCTCCTTTTGCTTTCCTGTATATCAACATTCTTTCTTGTTCAATGCAGATTTCATTCTTCTTTTCTTAAATCTCTCTTTGTTCCTTTGTCTGTGTGTTTCCATTCCTTTCTTTTGTGCACTCTCACATGGTATCAGAACATGGTATCATTGCCTAAGAGAGACACAAAGCTGATTTCTCATGGAGGAGATCACCCCAAACTACCAAGCGGCCTTGCCATATCAATGTTTTGCTAAAAACACACTGTTCTTCTTGAAGAAAATAGCTTCTTTGTGTAGGTGACAATATTTCTCCCCTAGGAAGACCCTCTACATGGACTTCCTTGTGATCCTATAGCCATTTTCTCCTACTTTGAGGTTGTCTACCACCAAAATGCAATCAAAGAGGATCGACTTGATGGTTCAAACTACTCGCTTCGGTCATGTAAGGTGGAGTATATCCTTGCTACCTTTGATCTTTGGGAGTTTTTTACTTACCCTATTCCTCATCTAGTGGAGGATCCCACCATTGGATCATCAATGGATTCTACGGCCATATGAGATCAGCTCAACCCTAGAGCCCAATCTTTCCTCTTTATGAGCTTACAAGATTCTATCCTAGTGCACATGTGGAAGTTGTGAAAAGCAGCAGAAGTGTGGACAAAGCTTGCTTCTTTGTACCATCAATCAGAATACATTTTCCCACCAAATTACTCTTGAGAAGAAATTATGAATGTTCACTATTGATGATTCTCCTTCCATGAAGGGAGGATATGAGGGATGAGCTTGCATTCCATGGCAGGATGATCTCTTCAAAGGATATGGCTATGATTCTTTTGACTTAACTGCCATCTACTTGGTTTGATGTCTTCTACACTAGCCCTCTTACATCGAGGACCTATGAGAAGCTTCTATGGGAGGATCTTACCATGCTTATTTTGGAGCATGACAAGAGCACACTAAAGATGTTTCCAATGGATCCACCTCCACCAAAGCTTTTGTTGCAAGTTCAAGAGGGGGAAAGAAGAAGAAAGGGAAGTCAAAAGCTAAAAGACAAGAGAGTTCTTTAGCCCCTCTGATTCGGAGAAGCCTACATGTCCATATTGTGGGGAGGGGACACATCCAAAGGAGAAACGTTGGAAGAAGTACCCTCACCTTCTTCCAGGAGCGAAGGATGGCGCTAAAACATTCGAGCCTTCTACCTCTACTCCAGTGGTTGCCCATGAGTCAATGTTCCTTTATGTTTTTCAGTTGATGGAGGAGCCTTCTTTAGTGGTTGCCTCATCTTCTGAGAGGCCTTGGTTGGTTGATAGTGGAGGTTCTAGTCATATGACTCCACAAGGTGCTTTATTGCAAGGTCTACAACCTTCTGAGGGTTCCATCACTGTTGGTGACATTGTATCGATGCCTGTTTGTACTATTTGGCACTTTGCCTTTGTTTCCCTTGAGCTCCCTTTCACAAGCCCTTTATGTTCCAAACTTGGGTTTTCCAGTCCTCTTAGTGTATGGCCTTACTAAGCTTGGTACTCGTGTTGTCTTCACCGCACATACCGTTTATACTTAGGGTTCTTCTACAGGGGCTGTATTATGACATGTTGGTAGGAGAGAAGACTTTATAAGCTCCATTCCCCTTCTCTTATGTAGGGTCCTTTGAGGCAATTGTCTCTTGCTATACTCGTTCCCACTTGTGCACCATCTATTCCACAAGTTCCTTCCCATCCCCCACCCTCTTTTTTGGTGGTTCCCTTGTACCCCCAATCTCTTTTAGAGGCCTTCCCTCATGCTTTCTCACAAATCAAAGCATGCATTGCTAGTAATTGGGTTTCTGATAAATCTTTCAATTATAGTAATTAGTTGATCCAAGCTTCCTAACCTTCCCATGTCATTTTCACAACAACTTTGCAAGCTTTGAGCAAAGAATTTGACTAAAAAATTTGCATCATTTCCATGCATCAATTTAAAGAGGTTTGGCCCATCACAATCTTGTAGGCTATTCAAGAAGACCATAATGCTACCATGAGTCTATTATCCTAATCGTTTTGAGAAGCCAATACTATTTTCATTAGTATATTGATCAAGATTTTAGTAATAGCTTCAACTTATTTTCTTGCTTGTGGGTAGTAGAGAGAAGATTTTCAATGTATAATCATGAATGTGGACAATAGGTGCATGACTACCTCATTAATGAAGTGTGTGCATTAGTCACTCACAATCTCAATAGGGCAGCTGAATCATGAGATCACTTGCTCTTTTTTAATTGTTTATACGTCATTCTTTTGTGTAGCTCTAGCCTCAACCCACTTGATTAGATAATCAATAGCAACTCTAATGTATGTCACTTGTAAATATTGAGTTGTAGGACTTATATTTTCCACTTCTCAAAGGGTTGTTGTCCAACTATTGATATTATCTTCATCTTGTCCATTTTGACATGAAATTTTGTATGCTAGCATTCACCACAATATTTCACAACCTTGTAGTATTGTGGAATAGAGTTGGCCACCACAACTAAGACTATAAGATCTTTCGAGCTATGTAGTCTCCATCAAAATGACCCCCTACAATTCTTGCATGTGTTTCAACTAGAACCTCATGCATCTTGTGCTCACAGATGCAATGCTATAAGACCTTCCGAGCCATGAGTCTCCATCAAAATGACCCCTTGCAGTCCTACATGCATTTCAACTAAAATATCATGCATTCCATTCTTGCAAATGCAACGTCTCAGCATGCCATCTTGGCCTAATTGATACAACTATCCAACTATTAGCTAACACAATTGCGCTTTGATTATGAGTCGACAAAGTCAAGCCTTTTCTAATGGGAGATTAGGTATTTTGT
Organism: Lygodium microphyllum; assembly: GCF_053477565.2. Taxonomy (NCBI): domain Eukaryota; kingdom Viridiplantae; phylum Streptophyta; class Polypodiopsida; order Schizaeales; family Lygodiaceae; genus Lygodium; species Lygodium microphyllum. The sequence continues at coordinate 1,140,721 of NC_141163.1, read as the reverse complement.
TTTCCAAGACCTTGACAATGTCATCGACCCAATAGTGAGGGAGGTAATGCTTGAAGAGATCCTATTCGCTTTGATTAGGAGTTAACAAAGTCAAGCATTTTCTATTGGGATATTAGGTAATTTGTTTTCCAAGACCTTGATAATGTCATCAACCCAATAGTGAGGGAGGTATTGTTTGAAGAGATCCCATGTTGTAGAGATTTTAAACAAAGGTGCATCAAAAAGGTCATCCCTAATGCCTTTTTCTATTGGTTCTCTATTGGGCATCTAAGACAAATGATTGGCCATGTAATGTCGCTTCTCTTTCCATACTACTATCAAGAAGTCAAATTGGAGGAGAAGTAGAAACTCTTGGGCTATGTGTCTAGTAGCACATGACTTTTTTATGAGGTACAATAGATCCTGGTGGTGTGTGAAGAAGGTGAATGGCATTGCCAATAAATAGTAGCAAAATTTCTTCAGGGAAAACACCATCACCAATCCTTCTCTCTCAGTGGTAGGATGATTCATTCTAGTGTCCATGAGATAGCAAGTTCTCCAATCTAAGGCTCATTGAATTGGCATTATTATGAGAGCCTTTCTTAGTCCCTCCTAAGCACATTGGCATTCGTTTGTCCACTTGAAAATAATTAGCAACTGGTATAGAGGTTGAGCAATTAGTGAGTAGTTTAGTACATATTATGAATAATATCTAGTGTGGCTCTCGAGGGAGGAGTGAACTCCCTTGTAGTTTGTTGTCGAGGAAATGGAAATTTAACAATGACTTTGACTTTTAAAAAATCAATTTGCAATATCGTTCTTCGAGACTACATGCCCTAGGATGCATCCATGTTTTACCTAGAATTGGTAGTTTAAGGGGTTCACAAAGAGAATGTATTGCCTACATCATTCAAAGACTACTCCAAGATTTTCAAGATGTTTAGCCCAATTGGTATATACTTAGAGGTCATCCACACACACTTTCAACAATTTGCAAAGCATGTCTTTAAAGATTGTGCACATTATTCATTGAGAAAAATGGAAAAAGTGTTTGTTAGGCCAAAGGGCATTACTATGTATGCGAATATATCCCATTCAATTGCAAAAGTTGTTTTGTACATATTGTTTGGATAAATTTGCACTTAGTTATAATATGAAATTCCAATAGCTTCCTTTCATGTAACTCTTTCCAATATATGCTTAGTGTAGGACAACGAATAATTATCTATTTTCATTGCTACATTGACTTTTTAATCATTTAGGCACGCTTTGATTTTTCTATTTTTCTTTAGCATGATGACAATGGATGAAACCAATCCATGTGCTCAATTTCATGGATGAATTTGGTGTTTAGGATTTTATCGAACTTCTTTTTGACTGCATGTGCTTAGATTCATTGCATAAGGGTATTGCTTGACTAGGACTAGATCTGGCAAACCATGGGGATATTGTGGGTGATGCTATTTGCATATTTTCCTTTAAGCCCCTCGAGTGACCAGGAAAACACATCCTTGAACTCTCACAAGAGACTCATGAGATTAGTTTCATCATCCTTGCTGAGATCATCAATGAATGACAAAGATGAGTTTAGTCTTTTTTCCATATGTTGCTTCTTTGACTTTTGCTGCATCTTCTATCGACTTGCTTGTTTTTTTGTCTCATTTATGTCGTTGCTCCCATGAGCACACCGTTAAGACCCACGGACCGCTTATTGCTTCAAGCGTTTCAAGGCAAGAGCTATAGCTACCTCTCATACAGCAATGTACACTCTCTCACGCGCAAGTATGGTGAGCTTATCTTTGAATTTGATCAAGTTGCCTCCTTCCACAAATCTGTCGGTAGCTCCATGATCCAAGATGCACTCTCAAGCAAGCTCCATCTCCAGGCTCCGAGCTTCAAGCTCCATGGTCATCGTACGAGAAAAGAGAAGAGAAGAAGGAGAAGATGAAGAGATGAGAAGATGAAGAGAGGAGAAGAAGAGCTTCTTCAAGGTCCCTTACTCTCTCTCACACACACTCTCTTCCTCTCTCACGCTCCCTCTCTCTCTCTAATACGCAAGAATGAAGCAAGAAGCAAGAAACAAGAAGAGAGCTTGTTTGACCACACACTAGGAATGAGTTTTTTCATTCACTTTTTGACTTTTATACATGCCCTATCTCCTCCTTGGGTAGCCATGCCCTTTTTGGTCACCGGTCTTTATCCATTCCTCCACTCTCTCTCCTCCTCCTTTCCTATTAGCATTGTCTTGATTGGGATGATCGACTTACAAAGGCCCTCTAGGCATACAAAACCTCCCATAAGGCTGCCACATGACAGACCCCTTTACAGTTGGTGTATAAAATAGAAGCCATCTTTCCTGTTGAACTCGATCTACCCTCTTTGCACGTGGCCATCAAAGAATTCTTGGGAGATGATGAGTCCCTACAATGCTGTCTCTTGCACCTAGAATGTCTATATGAGACTCGCAAGATGGCCCTATAGTGCATGGAAGCCATGCAAGCTCTTAGAAAGGCCTATCATGATAACTTCATCAAGCAGAAGGAGTTCAAGGAAGGCGACTTAATCCTAGCCTATGATTCACGATTTGGCAAGTTTCTAAGCAAGCTTTAACAACGATGGATGGGCCCCTATAAGGTACTTTTTGTCAACCCTAATAGCTCTATCCAAGTCCAGACAATCGATGCTTCGGATGATCCCTTTCTAGTTAATGGCTATCGCATCAACATGTATTACCCTCCCTGCGGATCCTAACAATCACCGCCGATAGCTCCTTCATTCCTTGCACAATGGTCAATATGGCTTTACCTAATGCGATCGATAGCCCTCTTGTTGATCTTGATGATGTGGCTTTGTTCTGTTAGCCCCTTATAGCCACCTTTCCCCCCTCCTTGACTTCCTTTCCATTTGATGTAGCAGAGGTGGCAAGGACGGTTCTGATACATGGCATTCTTGCCATTCTCCTCTTTCAAAAGAAAAATAAAATTATATATATATATATATATATATATATATATATATAGATATATATATATATATATATATATATATAGATCATGGAAGAAAAGGACTTGGGTCCCTATCATGCTGACCTATTCTTTGAGAAAAGTTGGAAACACCCACAGGAGTAGGGCAAAAGAAAAGAAAAAGAAAAAAACAAAATAACAATAAAATTGTTATGGAAGAAAAGAAAGAAATTCATTGTCGTCATAACACGCCTCATTCCAAGAAGAGGTGGCACACACCCTTGTTGGATTGGAAGCTGGCTACGAAAAAGGTGATAACACCCCGTAGACGAGAACAACTAAATCTCTAGCAAAACTCTTGCAACAAAAGTTTCAAAGCCACCTCCCTTGGTGCGCAGATCCGGTAACCCCATAAGTGCTTCTGATTCCTCCAACAAATGATATTTCCAATATGCAATCCAAGTACTAGACTTGCTTGCCTACCTCCCTAGGTATGCCTCTTCACCAACCAATCCACATTGACATTACCAACCAACAGAAGTCAATCTTCATTGACAAACCTAGAGCGATGTGAGCTTTCATCCTAACCTAATAGGGATGTGAGTATGGGCTACCCTCTGTATTCATCAATAGAGCATGAGACAAAAGGTGGGGTGAGTGACCAACCCTTGCCCTTTATATACAACAGAGAGGTGAGATGTGTGAATGGAGAGTTGCACGCACGGGATGGACCTCTCAATGCACAAAGCACAAACTTATTCCTGTGAACGGCATTATAAGGCTCCCTGGCCTTCCTTTCTCACGTTGTATGCCGACACAGGAGGGCGGGATGCGCTGTTGCGCCATCAATTGCACACAAGGCATACAACCTACACACAAGTGTCAGTAAGGATTCAGTCAACGGGATGCAAGAAGCTCGGTTGCCCTCCTGTAATCATCAATAGAGCGTAAGCCAAAGGGGGGGCTGAGTGTGATTGATTTTCCCTTCATCAACTGAGAAGTGAGGATTGAGGGACATTCCAACACTTGGAGACAAGTATGTTCTCTTTTTCCTATGCACACATGGGACAGACCTCCTTTGCCATCACTCTACACCTCATTCTCTTTGGTGCACTACGCAATAAGGCTCCCTAGCTTTCCTTCTTACACCTATGGTAAATGGGTTGGGATGCACGAATGCACCATCAACTATGCACATTGACATATTCCCTTTGAACCATTCCCTTTGTTAATTCCTAAACTAGATGTGAGCTATGGGTTTCAATCATTATTCTTTGAGTGACGTGTGCCATGGGTTGAGCGACAGATCTATCATTTCAACTTGATTCACTATCGAGATGATTGAGTGCTATATACCTCGCCATCAACAATCTAACCAACATTTCAACAATAAAGTTACCTCCTTGGGTGCTATTGTGTGGTCCTTGCCATGTTGGACGGTGTGTTGTGGCTAGTCCTAGTACCTCCTTCCGATGACAATGATCCTTCATGCAACAGTGACGGTTTCCCTCGATCATTGCAAATCGGGCGGCCAAGTTTTTCTAACCCTACCCCTTTTGATTGCAAGAGTCAAACATTTTTTAAGTATGGGGACGTATGTGTATGGGTTATGATCCTGTGTTAGGCCCATGTTGCATTGACAACTAGGGACGCGTCCATTGTGCATACTCTTTTGGAAACATCCCTATCACACGATTTGAGTATACCATGTCTTGGTCTTAACCTAATGGGGTCCCTTCCCCACCCACCCATCCTCTTTTCAACCCATCTGGGGGTTGTTCCTTGTCAGTTTGCATTTTTCCTTTATTTTCTCACTTTACCATATGAACACATCCTTTGTTCACTAAAAATACAATCTAACCTTACAACCATGTTTGTCCCTTTAAACTAGCTAGTTTTCCTTTTTATAGCCCCCTGTTCCGAGCCACAAATCATGAGTTATTAATTTTTGAAGAATTTTCTATCCATTTAACCTGTTTCCATGCGAACGTGCCTTTTTTGCTTTAGAATAGTAATCTAATGTGACAATTCTTACCCACACCTTCCCTTGGACATTTTACTTTTTATTGCCTATCATTCTGATGTACGATTTGTTTGTTATTAAATTTTTCGTCTTTTCAGAAATTTTTGACCGCTTTTCCATGTGAACCTGCCTTAATCACCTCGAACTTTAAATTTGAGTGACTAGCCATGTCCAACTTGGTCCCCTGCATGATTTTTATTTTTTTTCCATCCTAATTTAGCCTATCAATTTTATTTTTCTGTGTTTTCGTACTCTTTTTTCTTATTTTTCCCATGTGAACATGTCATATCCCTATCGAAACTGCGTTCTCATCTAACACGCCTATCCGGCATGTCATTTTACACACTTTTCCTTTTTTTCGCATTTCATTCCGCTGGTAAGATTTTTTGAAATTAATTTTTCTATGAATTTACGTTTCGATATTATGCATGTTTGCATGCGAGCATTCTCATGGCTTCTCAGGTGTGTCGACATGTCCGTCTTGCCATCTCCCCCCACGCGTGTTCCCGCATATCCTCTCAATCCCTAGAACGTAGATTTTTTTACCCTTGCTCTGCGCACACGCACAGTACAAGGGTGCCAACGGTCATTTCATTCCAAATTAAAAACAAACACAAAAAAAAAAACAAACAAACACACAAACCCACCAAACAACTTTTTAAAAAAAAACAACACACACGCAAAACAAAAGAATTAACAAACAAAAACCAAACAAACACACAAATATACCCATCCCACCCATGACCCTCCTACCCCCTACTTTAGACCCAACCCCCCCAATCCCCTAACCACCCTTCCCCCCCACGCGTACTCTCTCCCCCTCCCCTCCCTCCTCCTCCTCCCCCATGCTCCCTCCCTCTCCTTTTGACCCACTCTGCAGAGCCCCGCCCGTGGTTGCTATCGTCATCGTCGTTGGAGTCGCCAAGTCTGCCGACTCACCACTCGTAGCACCCGCCGTCTCAACAACCACCGCTCGACGGCGCTGTTGCCACCGCCACCCACAGGTAGCCATTGCATTGCTCGGTCGCTCTCGTCAAAATGCCACCCACAACATCACCCACCCCACTCCGCAGCGCCTGCCCCTTTCACTGCCCATTGCGCCTTCTTCCTTGGCATATCCTCCCCTAGGCCGACTCCTCCCCATCCTCTCCTCCCCGCTCTCCCCTCCCCTCCCCTTCCCTCCCCACCTTAGTGCCTACCCGCCCACCCTAGATACCTCACCCACCCCCACTCCCTTCTCCATTTTTTTAACAAATAAAAAATTCCAAAAAAATTAAATACGCACAAATAAAATTTTCAAAGAAAAAACAATATATATATATATATTCCTTTTTACCCCTTTACAACACAAAAAAGAAAAAAAACACAACTCCTATACTTATAATCCCTACCACACCTTTTCCCTCACCTTACCCTCACGATGTTTGCCCCACTTTTCTTACTCCGTTTTCCCATGCATGACCACTCCCTTTCCCCTGTCGTGTGCGTTTGTGCCTTCTTAGGCCTTGTTCGCATGCGAGATTTTCCATCTCGTGACATGTATTCATGATTGCGGTTGTTGACGCGCGAGGATGTGTGTGAGGTTTTTTTTGTAGGGTGACACACTAGCTGATGTTCACATGTAGCTGACACGCAACTTGGGTACATTTTTTTAAATATTTAAATCTTTCAAAATCGAAATAAATAAATAAATAAACACATTAAAACTTACAAAAATCCATAAAAATGTCCAAAAATATTTAAAAAGTAAAATTTTTTGTTAAAATAATTCGACACTTTTTAAATATTTTCAAAATTTTTCTTAGCTAAAAATATTCAAAAAAAATTAGAAAATATTTTAAACTTTTAATTTCATGAAAATTTACCAAAAAAATACTTGAAAAATAGTTTTAAAAAAAAGAATCACAAAAATTCCAAAATCCATAATGAATTATTAAAAGGAATCACAATCACCATGTTTTTCATGCATGTCTGTACTAAATACTCACATTTTTTTTAAATTAAAAATAAACCATCCATTCACTTAGCACGCACTTCGTGCGCTATAGACACATTTAATTTTAATTAAAAATGAACCAGTCATCACCAAAAGCACGCGCTGGTAAAAAAAATACCAACACACAATTATTTTTTAATAAATGAATTTGCATTTAGAGACCCTCAATCAAGGTCCAAAGTTTGAGTTACGCTAAAAGCATAGTTTCAAACTTAATAATTTTTAAATAAAGGATAAAAAGGAACCGTTGTTTTCTTTTTAAAGTTTATTACCTAATAAAATTTCACCCATTATTAATAATTTTATTAAAATGAATCCTTCATTATATTTCTTTCCCCCACACTGCACATTTTTCTTTTTAATGAACGCAGTTTGTGGGGATGGGAACGGTGGAGTCTTGTCTAGTCCCTCTTATCAATGATGGTCAAACAGTTCAAGTGTCATGTCGGTGTGATAAGTTCTTATGTGATTCTATATTTTTGTTTTGCTCATGTTGACAAGTCAGGGTACGGTATGTATTTTTCTTTTTCTTTTCTCCTATGGTCCTAAAAGGTATTACCATTGATTGGAGTACCTATCTCCTAGTAAAGATGGATCAACATTTCATTAGAGCTACTAGAGGAAAAGACTAATGTCACCTTCGGATCGTACCTTTATGTATTGCTAATGCATGCTGCAGCCTGCAAAGGAAGTACCTTTATCTCCAGTTGATCCTCTTGAGGTTCCTCCTCCTCCTCATGAAGATGATGATGTGATCATTGAGGATGATGATTCTCCCCCACCTCTAGCCATTCAACGAAATTGCCTAAAACGAGCTGCTGAATCCGTGACAGTTCCTACTCCTCTGGTTTTAGTTACAATTACTGCTCAATCTTGCAGTACATTGTCTGTCTTACTTCAAATGCCAAATCTTTTCATAGCCTATAGGGATGGTATATTGGACAACATTTCTATTCCTTTTGTGCAATGCATGGTAGTAGCAGATGCCATTCCTTTTTTTTGCAAGGATATCTAGAGTTCAATTGAACTTTCAGTCAGTCGATATCCAGTAGCTTTCTTCTTCTTTTTATGAAGAAGTTCAGTAGTATAAGGAGGAGCTGTATAAGCTAATACTGAGTTAGCTTTTGCTCAAGAGAAATTTTTTGACCTCTGTATACAAATGGAGTAGCAAACTAAAGTCATGGATACACTGAAAGATGAAATCTCTACTTTGATAGCTCAATTGGCAGAAACTCAGTCCCAAGTTATTACTATAACAGAGGAGAGGGATAGGTTACAGAAGGAGATTGAAGAGATGAAGGCTGTGATAGCTACCCAAACAAAGAAGCTTCAATCCACTACAATAGTTCTAGACCAAATCAATGCTTAGATTCAACAACTCAAGGATTAGTTGGATCAATCTCGTTCTTCTTCACAGAGTCCTATGCAACCAGCTCCTTCTTTGTCCCCTATAGACTTAGTAGTTCTCCAAAGACAAGCCACATTATGCCCTTTGTTCCAGGCTAAGGTGGAAAGACTTCAGTCTTGAATGGATGTGATGTGGTCTTCATTTGAGGAGTTCCAAGAATATATTCCTCGAGATCACTCCTTTTTTGTGCATTATTAGCAACAAAAGTTGGCTTTCTACATTAAGCTTTCCACGATGGATTTACCTCTTCCATAGGATGGTTAGAGTGGGGCATGGTCTTCTGACTTGTTGACTGAAGTAGTCCGAATGGTTTTTGAAGACTCTATGACTTCAGATACTATGCTTCTATCTTATATGTATTTGAGAGGTGATTTGTTGATTCTAGACGATGAATATTTAGCTTGGTATGTTGGGATGTGGTACTACAAGCTTTCTATGTCAAACATTTGGAGTTGCGCATAGATGAGATGTTTAAGTGTTATTCCTCCAAAGTGGTTGATTGTCTTGAGATTTCGTGGCATATCATGATTGACTATGTCATTTTGAATCAACACCAAATCAAAGCTTTAGCTCATACGCAAAACATTAACCAGCTAAGGGTGGATCTTTTAGCCTATCTTTCCAAGAAACCCCCATTTGATTCCTCCTTCTTTGAAACTTATCATCATAGATTTGCCTTAGGTCAGCAATACCTTGTTTATCTCATTATCAACAAATGACCCATAGGTTTTGATCAAAAGATTCCTAGAAGATGGGGGTGGAGTTTAGCTAATTCTTTTACTACACCTTAGATTAATTGGCCATTGATTCCAGGGGGAGTGGACAACTGCTAGTCAAGCATATCATAAATATCTACATTTTGCTCAACAACATTCTCAGCCTCTAGATCCTTTAGTGAGATTGATGGCTCACTTTGCTTGGTTCCTAGTGTATATGCACATGCATTCACATAATGATCCGAAGGCCATTCCAAAGTTGTGCATGAATGTAAATGTAAATGTAAATGTAAACGTTGGTTCCCAACAATTGGATGTATTGTATTTTCATGCCCTTTGTTTACCTAGCAGATACCTTGTCTTCCTAGAGAGGATGTGTTGCCTTTAGTTTTTTCAAAATCCTCCAAAATCTTTTGTGGATGAATCCTTATCCGTGGACCATTTTCACAATCACCAAGCCTTCAAGAGAAATCATCTTCATTGATATCTCTGGATGTATCTTTCATGATTCATAATGATATATTTGTCTTTTTGGAGGTGCCATTCAGATGGTTGATTTGTGTCTAGTGTTTGTTATGTGTGATGGGTTTGTGGTGGTTGGATATTTGATTGGTTTGAGATATATATTTTTGGAGATTTGCAGTGATGGTGATGGTGAATGGATAGCTTCAGACGCAAAGATGCAAAACCTCTTATATCCTTTACGAAATTTTCATGATTTTCTGTTGTTCATAAGATGTGTTAACTGATAAAGGGTTTTCCTTTCGTTATACTATTTATTAGATGCAGGTTATAAGATGGAGTCTTGGTTGGGGCTCTTGGTGGATGGTGTTCTCAAAGATGCTAAAGAAGATCAAGTTGATCTCTTTGATGAACTTGTATTCTCTTTTTTCTTAGGTCACGAGGTCTCTCCCTTATTAAGTGTGGGGATATATTGAATGCTGAACTAACCTATTTTTTTGGTTGTTTTTTGTTGTTTTTGCATGGTTAATTTTACAGAATGATTGACTGGTTTGGAAGTGGTTCGAGAGTGTTTTAAATAGGGTGGAATGGTTTTGATAAGCTCATTATGTTTTTCAATAAAGATATGAGGTTCTATAATGTTCTGTTATGATTTGTTGATGTCTTGATCGTGTTTGATTGGTTCTGATAGCTTCTGTTTTGTTCTATTTTTCTTCTATATGAAGGATGGAGTAATTATTGATGAAGTTTGAGGTTGTTTAAAAGCTCATTGAATGGTTTTATATGGTTTTGATTGGTTTTAGTTGAGCTAGATGCTTTCTATTGATCTTCTATAACCCTCTATTGAGCTTCTGTAGAGCCTCCATTCCTGTTCTATTCTGTTTTGAATGCCTCTATAAGTGTTCTGTTGGATGAGGATGTAGTATGGGAAAGTTTTCTAACCTTGGGAAAAGATGAATGAAAGTTCAAAAGAGCTCAAGGAAGTGGAAGAAGTAGATATTGAAGATTTAAGAGAAGACTGGAGTGAAGTGATAGTGATGAGCTATGAAGAGTCACTGTAGTGGCTCTAGTGACCTTTCATCAGACACACCTCTTGGGAGGGGTATTCATGACCAAATAAGGGTTATTGTGAGTGATTATTGAGTATTGTAGTGAGGATATGATATATTATTGAGAGAGAGAGAGAGAGAGAGAGAGAGAGAGAGAGAGAGAGAGAGAGAGAGAGAGAGAGAGAGAGAGAGAGAGAGAGAGAGAGAGAGAGAGAGAGAGAGAGAGAGAGAGAGAGAGAGTTATATTAACGTCTTCTAAAGACCAAAACTGGCCTATGATACAAACTGTGATACAACTGATGAGGTCCAGCTATCCAAAATAAAAGTGCTGAATGAAAAGCTAAAAACTGGAAACTGAAAATACGGTGCTGTGAGTGTGATAAGTGTCGTATATGTGTATGTGCGTATGTAGCTCTGGTACTCCAGATAATGGCTACAAAAGGGGAACAAATGTCGACTGTGATAGGGGAACAACTGTCGGCTGTGATAAAGTGGTGCGATGTGTATATGTAATAGATGCAGGGAGATATACTATCCTGGGATGTAGTAGTAGTCCTCGAAATCGCTAATAGCAGGTGATCCCTCCTGGATGCAAGATGTGGTACATCGGCGGTGGAGAAAGAGAAACTGGAGATCTGAGATCCAATGTGTCGAGTGTCGTCGGATCTCAATCTGCTGTCGATGTAGATCAAGAATCCTCCAGATCTCCTGTCGGTGTGGCTGTGGGGTTTGAAACCCCCGGATCCTCATGCGGCATCGAGTATGCTGGTCCTCAGCTTGCTGTAGTGTGAGCTCAGAGGTCTGGCTGGAGGCTGGTATAGTAGCTCTCACTCTGTCTGTCTGAAAGAACTATGTAATAGTCGTCTGGGTGGGCCCCTCTCTGACTGGGACCCGCTGTGTGCTCTGCTCTCTGATGTGCCATGCCTCTCCCAGAAAACGGCCAAATGATCTCTGATCCATATCAGTCATACATCCCTGAAGTGAGCTGCTCAATGTGTATCTAGATCTCAACTCTGAGTATGCCGTGAATCTGAGAACAAAATGCTCCTCACTCTCCACCTCTGATCTGCAAAGGGGGCATATCCTCTCCTCCCGTGGGATGCCACTGGCTCTGCCACTCTCAATCATAAGCTGATGTGATGATACCCTGAGCTGTCCAATAAGAACTCTCAATCGATGTGGCATATAGATCTGCATATATCTCGGAATCTCTATGAATCCCTGCTCTGATATGCTCAAGAACTGTGTATAATAATGTGCCATCTTCGATGGCAGTGGCTATGCACGGCTGACCCATTTCCTCTGTATATAAATATGCCATATCTCCTGTCTGATGACTCTGTTCCTCTCAGAGAGAGAGAGGGTGTAAGTGGGAGCCTGAGTATCATATAGAAGAGGTGGGAGTCTATCAATGTCCAGCCCATGTATGTCAAACCAAGCTCTAGTCTGTGCATACCATGATGTGGTATCCCCCGCTCGAGCCATCTCCTGAGAGAGAGAGAGAGCCAATTCTATGAAAGACAATGTATCTACATATGCGAGATTGTGAGAGAAAGATATGGAATATTTGAAGATGAATCATATGTAATATCTTTCCATTCAAAGTGGTGTATCACCTTGTGTTTTTGTGGTCTATCAAATAATTCTATGAAGAATATAAAGAGTATGATGGATTTTGTTAAAGTTAAAGCTGTGGGAGAACTGTTTCTATGAAGCTACGTGAAGGTTTCTTGTTTTGTGGTGTTCTTTTCTTTGTTGAGATCATATCAAATATGAAAAAGATGGTTGTTGATTATACAAGATAGATTTTCTTGCAGTAGAAACCCCATTTTCTAAGTTTTTTGTGTTTAAATCCAAAGCAGACACGATTTGTGATTCTTCTTGTTGGACTAGAGTCTCAATGAGGTTGATCAAGTCAAGTGAGGAGGAAATGGCTCCCCAAAATGACACCTCTTGCTTCTAAAGTTTTTCAAGTCCTCAACATGTTGGTCATTTGGGATCAAGCTATTTCTCACCTATGTAGCCTTCATCAAAGCTGGTAAGGTGTGTTGATAGCTAGGATGCTTGTTATTTGTCATTTTCAAATTGTTTCAAAAATCAATGTTGCTCTACACATCTTTTCCTTTCCTTACACCTAGATAGTTCTTGCCGAGTCAATTTGTATAATTTTGTGGTTTAGACTTTTTCTTGCTTGCTCTTTTTTCAATTGATTCAAGTTTTTGTTTATGTGCATTATATCCCTTTGCAAGCAACCAAACTCCTTTATCAATTTATCCAAGTATGTGCAAGTGCAATGTGCTCAAACAAGCTTTTCACTTTTCAAAAACAATTGTGATGTGTAAATAAAGCATCAAATACAATCAATTCAATACATTTCTCAATCGACTAACTTTCTAGCCAATTATCAAAGCACTTGAAGATGTTTTTTGGTTTAACTCTTTTACTTCCTTAAGGGTATGATTGCATCACGATTTGGAGCAAGGGTTTGTTTTCCAGTACTACTAGACTAGACTTGCACAAGGTTGTTTAGGATTTGACACAACAAATACACCACAATGATTGATGGAGGAGAGCAAATGTGATCAGCATGATTCTTAAGGTTAAAGTTCTTCATATAGCAACATT
>NC_141163.1:2500-7500 GCF_053477565.2 Lygodium microphyllum | reverse complement strand
TAGGGTTTAGGGTTTAGGGTTTAGGGTTTAGGGTTTAGGGTTTAGGGTTTAGGGTTTAGGGTTTAGGGTTTAGGGTTTAGGGTTTAGGGTTTAGGGTTTAGGGTTTAGGGTTTAGGGTTTAGGGTTTAGGGTTTAGGGTTTAGGGTTTAGGGTTTAGGGTTTAGGGTTTAGGGTTTAGGGTTTAGGGTTTAGGGTTTAGGGTTTAGGGTTTAGGGTTTAGGGTTTAGGGTTTAGGGTTTAGGGTTTAGGGTTTAGGGTTTAGGGTTTAGGGTTTAGGGTTTAGGGTTTAGGGTTTAGGGTTTAGGGTTTAGGGTTTAGGGTTTAGGGTTTAGGGTTTAGGGTTTAGGGTTTAGGGTTTAGGGTTTAGGGTTTAGGGTTTAGGGTTTAGGGTTTAGGGTTTAGGGTTTAGGGTTTAGGGTTTAGGGTTTAGGGTTTAGGGTTTAGGGTTTAGGGTTTAGGGTTTAGGGTTTAGGGTTTAGGGTTTAGGGTTTAGGGTTTAGGGTTTAGGGTTTAGGGTTTAGGGTTTAGGGTTTAGGGTTTAGGGTTTAGGGTTTAGGGTTTAGGGTTTAGGGTTTAGGGTTTAGGGTTTAGGGTTTAGGGTTTAGGGTTTAGGGTTTAGGGTTTAGGGTTTAGGGTTTAGGGTTTAGGGTTTAGGGTTTAGGGTTTAGGGTTTAGGGTTTAGGGTTTAGGGTTTAGGGTTTAGGGTTTAGGGTTTAGGGTTTAGGGTTTAGGGTTTAGGGTTTAGGGTTTAGGGTTTAGGGTTTAGGGTTTAGGGTTTAGGGTTTAGGGTTTAGGGTTTAGGGTTTAGGGTTTAGGGTTTAGGGTTTAGGGTTTAGGGTTTAGGGTTTAGGGTTTAGGGTTTAGGGTTTAGGGTTTAGGGTTTAGGGTTTAGGGTTTAGGGTTTAGGGTTTAGGGTTTAGGGTTTAGGGTTTAGGGTTTAGGGTTTAGGGTTTAGGGTTTAGGGTTTAGGGTTTAGGGTTTAGGGTTTAGGGTTTAGGGTTTAGGGTTTAGGGTTTAGGGTTTAGGGTTTAGGGTTTAGGGTTTAGGGTTTAGGGTTTAGGGTTTAGGGTTTAGGGTTTAGGGTTTAGGGTTTAGGGTTTAGGGTTTAGGGTTTAGGGTTTAGGGTTTAGGGTTTAGGGTTTAGGGTTTAGGGTTTAGGGTTTAGGGTTTAGGGTTTAGGGTTTAGGGTTTAGGGTTTAGGGTTTAGGGTTTAGGGTTTAGGGTTTAGGGTTTAGGGTTTAGGGTTTAGGGTTTAGGGTTTAGGGTTTAGGGTTTAGGGTTTAGGGTTTAGGGTTTAGGGTTTAGGGTTTAGGGTTTAGGGTTTAGGGTTTAGGGTTTAGGGTTTAGGGTTTAGGGTTTAGGGTTTAGGGTTTAGGGTTTAGGGTTTAGGGTTTAGGGTTTAGGGTTTAGGGTTTAGGGTTTAGGGTTTAGGGTTTAGGGTTTAGGGTTTAGGGTTTAGGGTTTAGGGTTTAGGGTTTAGGGTTTAGGGTTTAGGGTTTAGGGTTTAGGGTTTAGGGTTTAGGGTTTAGGGTTTAGGGTTTAGGGTTTAGGGTTTAGGGTTTAGGGTTTAGGGTTTAGGGTTTAGGGTTTAGGGTTTAGGGTTTAGGGTTTAGGGTTTAGGGTTTAGGGTTTAGGGTTTAGGGTTTAGGGTTTAGGGTTTAGGGTTTAGGGTTTAGGGTTTAGGGTTTAGGGTTTAGGGTTTAGGGTTTAGGGTTTAGGGTTTAGGGTTTAGGGTTTAGGGTTTAGGGTTTAGGGTTTAGGGTTTAGGGTTTAGGGTTTAGGGTTTAGGGTTTAGGGTTTAGGGTTTAGGGTTTAGGGTTTAGGGTTTAGGGTTTAGGGTTTAGGGTTTAGGGTTTAGGGTTTAGGGTTTAGGGTTTAGGGTTTAGGGTTTAGGGTTTAGGGTTTAGGGTTTAGGGTTTAGGGTTTAGGGTTTAGGGTTTAGGGTTTAGGGTTTAGGGTTTAGGGTTTAGGGTTTAGGGTTTAGGGTTTAGGGTTTAGGGTTTAGGGTTTAGGGTTTAGGGTTTAGGGTTTAGGGTTTAGGGTTTAGGGTTTAGGGTTTAGGGTTTAGGGTTTAGGGTTTAGGGTTTAGGGTTTAGGGTTTAGGGTTTAGGGTTTAGGGTTTAGGGTTTAGGGTTTAGGGTTTAGGGTTTAGGGTTTAGGGTTTAGGGTTTAGGGTTTAGGGTTTAGGGTTTAGGGTTTAGGGTTTAGGGTTTAGGGTTTAGGGTTTAGGGTTTAGGGTTTAGGGTTTAGGGTTTAGGGTTTAGGGTTTAGGGTTTAGGGTTTAGGGTTTAGGGTTTAGGGTTTAGGGTTTAGGGTTTAGGGTTTAGGGTTTAGGGTTTAGGGTTTAGGGTTTAGGGTTTAGGGTTTAGGGTTTAGGGTTTAGGGTTTAGGGTTTAGGGTTTAGGGTTTAGGGTTTAGGGTTTAGGGTTTAGGGTTTAGGGTTTAGGGTTTAGGGTTTAGGGTTTAGGGTTTAGGGTTTAGGGTTTAGGGTTTAGGGTTTAGGGTTTAGGGTTTAGGGTTTAGGGTTTAGGGTTTAGGGTTTAGGGTTTAGGGTTTAGGGTTTAGGGTTTAGGGTTTAGGGTTTAGGGTTTAGGGTTTAGGGTTTAGGGTTTAGGGTTTAGGGTTTAGGGTTTAGGGTTTAGGGTTTAGGGTTTAGGGTTTAGGGTTTAGGGTTTAGGGTTTAGGGTTTAGGGTTTAGGGTTTAGGGTTTAGGGTTTAGGGTTTAGGGTTTAGGGTTTAGGGTTTAGGGTTTAGGGTTTAGGGTTTAGGGTTTAGGGTTTAGGGTTTAGGGTTTAGGGTTTAGGGTTTAGGGTTTAGGGTTTAGGGTTTAGGGTTTAGGGTTTAGGGTTTAGGGTTTAGGGTTTAGGGTTTAGGGTTTAGGGTTTAGGGTTTAGGGTTTAGGGTTTAGGGTTTAGGGTTTAGGGTTTAGGGTTTAGGGTTTAGGGTTTAGGGTTTAGGGTTTAGGGTTTAGGGTTTAGGGTTTAGGGTTTAGGGTTTAGGGTTTAGGGTTTAGGGTTTAGGGTTTAGGGTTTAGGGTTTAGGGTTTAGGGTTTAGGGTTTAGGGTTTAGGGTTTAGGGTTTAGGGTTTAGGGTTTAGGGTTTAGGGTTTAGGGTTTAGGGTTTAGGGTTTAGGGTTTAGGGTTTAGGGTTTAGGGTTTAGGGTTTAGGGTTTAGGGTTTAGGGTTTAGGGTTTAGGGTTTAGGGTTTAGGGTTTAGGGTTTAGGGTTTAGGGTTTAGGGTTTAGGGTTTAGGGTTTAGGGTTTAGGGTTTAGGGTTTAGGGTTTAGGGTTTAGGGTTTAGGGTTTAGGGTTTAGGGTTTAGGGTTTAGGGTTTAGGGTTTAGGGTTTAGGGTTTAGGGTTTAGGGTTTAGGGTTTAGGGTTTAGGGTTTAGGGTTTAGGGTTTAGGGTTTAGGGTTTAGGGTTTAGGGTTTAGGGTTTAGGGTTTAGGGTTTAGGGTTTAGGGTTTAGGGTTTAGGGTTTAGGGTTTAGGGTTTAGGGTTTAGGGTTTAGGGTTTAGGGTTTAGGGTTTAGGGTTTAGGGTTTAGGGTTTAGGGTTTAGGGTTTAGGGTTTAGGGTTTAGGGTTTAGGGTTTAGGGTTTAGGGTTTAGGGTTTAGGGTTTAGGGTTTAGGGTTTAGGGTTTAGGGTTTAGGGTTTAGGGTTTAGGGTTTAGGGTTTAGGGTTTAGGGTTTAGGGTTTAGGGTTTAGGGTTTAGGGTTTAGGGTTTAGGGTTTAGGGTTTAGGGTTTAGGGTTTAGGGTTTAGGGTTTAGGGTTTAGGGTTTAGGGTTTAGGGTTTAGGGTTTAGGGTTTAGGGTTTAGGGTTTAGGGTTTAGGGTTTAGGGTTTAGGGTTTAGGGTTTAGGGTTTAGGGTTTAGGGTTTAGGGTTTAGGGTTTAGGGTTTAGGGTTTAGGGTTTAGGGTTTAGGGTTTAGGGTTTAGGGTTTAGGGTTTAGGGTTTAGGGTTTAGGGTTTAGGGTTTAGGGTTTAGGGTTTAGGGTTTAGGGTTTAGGGTTTAGGGTTTAGGGTTTAGGGTTTAGGGTTTAGGGTTTAGGGTTTAGGGTTTAGGGTTTAGGGTTTAGGGTTTAGGGTTTAGGGTTTAGGGTTTAGGGTTTAGGGTTTAGGGTTTAGGGTTTAGGGTTTAGGGTTTAGGGTTTAGGGTTTAGGGTTTAGGGTTTAGGGTTTAGGGTTTAGGGTTTAGGGTTTAGGGTTTAGGGTTTAGGGTTTAGGGTTTAGGGTTTAGGGTTTAGGGTTTAGGGTTTAGGGTTTAGGGTTTAGGGTTTAGGGTTTAGGGTTTAGGGTTTAGGGTTTAGGGTTTAGGGTTTAGGGTTTAGGGTTTAGGGTTTAGGGTTTAGGGTTTAGGGTTTAGGGTTTAGGGTTTAGGGTTTAGGGTTTAGGGTTTAGGGTTTAGGGTTTAGGGTTTAGGGTTTAGGGTTTAGGGTTTAGGGTTTAGGGTTTAGGGTTTAGGGTTTAGGGTTTAGGGTTTAGGGTTTAGGGTTTAGGGTTTAGGGTTTAGGGTTTAGGGTTTAGGGTTTAGGGTTTAGGGTTTAGGGTTTAGGGTTTAGGGTTTAGGGTTTAGGGTTTAGGGTTTAGGGTTTAGGGTTTAGGGTTTAGGGTTTAGGGTTTAGGGTTTAGGGTTTAGGGTTTAGGGTTTAGGGTTTAGGGTTTAGGGTTTAGGGTTTAGGGTTTAGGGTTTAGGGTTTAGGGTTTAGGGTTTAGGGTTTAGGGTTTAGGGTTTAGGGTTTAGGGTTTAGGGTTTAGGGTTTAGGGTTTAGGGTTTAGGGTTTAGGGTTTAGGGTTTAGGGTTTAGGGTTTAGGGTTTAGGGTTTAGGGTTTAGGGTTTAGGGTTTAGGGTTTAGGGTTTAGGGTTTAGGGTTTAGGGTTTAGGGTTTAGGGTTTAGGGTTTAGGGTTTAGGGTTTAGGGTTTAGGGTTTAGGGTTTAGGGTTTAGGGTTTAGGGTTTAGGGTTTAGGGTTTAGGGTTTAGGGTTTAGGGTTTAGGGTTTA
>NC_141162.1:127447932-127449306 GCF_053477565.2 Lygodium microphyllum | reverse complement strand
CTAAACCCTAAACCCTAAACCCTAAACCCTAAACCCTAAACCCTAAACCCTAAACCCTAAACCCTAAACCCTAAACCCTAAACCCTAAACCCTAAACCCTAAACCCTAAACCCTAAACCCTAAACCCTAAACCCTAAACCCTAAACCCTAAACCCTAAACCCTAAACCCTAAACCCTAAACCCTAAACCCTAAACCCTAAACCCTAAACCCTAAACCCTAAACCCTAAACCCTAAACCCTAAACCCTAAACCCTAAACCCTAAACCCTAAACCCTAAACCCTAAACCCTAAACCCTAAACCCTAAACCCTAAACCCTAAACCCTAAACCCTAAACCCTAAACCCTAAACCCTAAACCCTAAACCCTAAACCCTAAACCCTAAACCCTAAACCCTAAACCCTAAACCCTAAACCCTAAACCCTAAACCCTAAACCCTAAACCCTAAACCCTAAACCCTAAACCCTAAACCCTAAACCCTAAACCCTAAACCCTAAACCCTAAACCCTAAACCCTAAACCCTAAACCCTAAACCCTAAACCCTAAACCCTAAACCCTAAACCCTAAACCCTAAACCCTAAACCCTAAACCCTAAACCCTAAACCCTAAACCCT
The DNA here is from genome assembly GCF_053477565.2 of Lygodium microphyllum. Taxonomy (NCBI): domain Eukaryota; kingdom Viridiplantae; phylum Streptophyta; class Polypodiopsida; order Schizaeales; family Lygodiaceae; genus Lygodium; species Lygodium microphyllum. Next base: position 127,448,695 of record NC_141162.1, on the reverse strand, counting down.
AAACCCTAAACCCTAAACCCTAAACCCTAAACCCTAAACCCTAAACCCTAAACCCTAAACCCTAAACCCTAAACCCTAAACCCTAAACCCTAAACCCTAAACCCTAAACCCTAAACCCTAAACCCTAAACCCTAAACCCTAAACCCTAAACCCTAAACCCTAAACCCTAAACCCTAAACCCTAAACCCTAAACCCTAAACCCTAAACCCTAAACCCTAAACCCTAAACCCTAAACCCTAAACCCTAAACCCTAAACCCTAAACCCTAAACCCTAAACCCTAAACCCTAAACCCTAAACCCTAAACCCTAAACCCTAAACCCTAAACCCTAAACCCTAAACCCTAAACCCTAAACCCTAAACCCTAAACCCTAAACCCTAAACCCTAAACCCTAAACCCTAAACCCTAAACCCTAAACCCTAAACCCTAAACCCTAAACCCTAAACCCTAAACCCTAAACCCTAAACCCTAAACCCTAAACCCTAAACCCTAAACCCTAAACCCTAAACCCTAAACCCTAAACCCTAAACCCTAAACCCTAAACCCTAAACCCTAAACCCTAAACCCTAAACCCTAAACCCTAAACCCTAAACCCTAAACCCTAAACCCTAAACCCTAAACCCTAAACCCTAAACCCTAAACCCTAAACCCTAAACCCTAAACCCTAAACCCTAAACCCTAAACCCTAAACCCTAAACCCTAAACCCTAAACCCTAAACCCTAAACCCTAAACCCTAAACCCTAAACCCTAAACCCTAAACCCT